>NC_133617.1:732947017-732969517 GCF_048593235.1 Sminthopsis crassicaudata | reverse complement strand
AGTGGCTTGAGTCTTGGACTCAGGGTCAAGAAAAGCTGTATTTGATTCCTGCCTTAGAGATTTGCTAATTATGTGATCCAATGTAAGTCAATTAACTCTTTCAGTCTCAGTTTCTTCAGCTTTAAAATGGAGATAATTCAGCATCTATATCACAGGGACATTGTGAGAATTAAATGGGATAAAATGCAAAGCACTTTGTCAGCCTTAATTAAAATGGTATAGAAATGTTTACTATGATTATTATTATTTTGTGTTTCTGTATAGCTAAAGACTTCACTGGTTTTTTTTCCTCCCCACCCCCCTTATCAGAAATGAATCACACGCACAAGCAAAGTAAACATTGATCCTATTTTTTATTTAGAGTAAGTTGGCTTTGGAGTTAATTAAGACACAAGATATAAGCATAACTTTAGAGAACAGAAACAAAACTTTGGATTAGACATCTGCTTCAAAGAAAGAAAGAGAAGGGGGAAGTGGAACTTCACCATCTGTGTGAATTCTTGGGAAGGTGTAAGTTCACCATTAATTGGATACACTTCATGCTCTGGTCCCAGCTGGCTCCTCTCTCTTTATGGGTAAAAAAACTTGGAACCCTGATCGAGCTGGGATGTGTTTGACCACACCTGTCTCCTCTGTGCACTCTCTCTCTCTTCCTCCCCACCCCCTTTCTCTGTCTCTCTCTTTCTGTCTCTCTCCCTTCTTCCCTCCTCTCTATCTCTATCTCTTTCCCACTCCCTCTATCTCCTCCCTCTTTGTGGTCTCTGTCTCTGTCTCTCTCTGTGTCTGCATCTGTCTTTCTCTCTCTCCCCATCTCTCCCCCCTCTTTCTCTATGCCTCAGTCTCTTGTTTCTTTCTCTCTCCCAGTGTCTCCATCTTCCTCTATGCCATCTTCTCTCACTAACCCTGAGTGATTACCCACAATTCCTAAGACAGCAGTCTCTAAGTTTCTCCAAGGTTGGGAAGAAAACCATACTATCTCTGCGACATTTTTTTTTTTTTTTTGCATCTTTTGTTTCTGATTTCTGAGAACTCCTCTCAGTGCCTACGTTGGAATCTGTTGCCAAAAATATCTTATAATCAGAAGACAAACAAAAAACTTTCCACCCCAAACTGAAATAACTCTTCTGTCTGCATTTTGTCTCCATTTGGTATTGATCACAGTCTAATGCTAGGCTTTAAATTAATCTTTTCTTTAATTTACTTTGAAAAAATAAATGCCTGTTCTCTCAGCATTAGTCAAAATAAAGAGCAATCATTATTTGTTATTAAAAATTTTGCATTCCAGTTTGTAAGTTATCCTTTGAGATCCTTAACCCATTTCTATTAGATAAGTTTCAATGCTCCTTATGATATCTTTCTTTGATTTAAGAAATCGATATACTAATTACTGAGAATATAATAACATGTAATAAAGGGAATGAACCCTTTATTACATACAGAGAATCTGGTAGACATTTGCCATGTCTCATCATAAGAGATTTCTAGCCTCAGGTTTTTTTCTTGATAATATCATTTTATACTTAATTTCTTCCTTTAAAGAACAACTCAGGTGTCTTTCTACTTGTCTGGCTTTCCCTCCCCCAATTGTTGCTTTATTCCTCTTGAAATCATTTTGGATTAATCTATATTTATTGTACCCCATCTTCTTTCCAGCTCCCAGTAGAATGTATATTACTTGAGGGCTGGGACTGATTAGATCTTTTGTCTTTGTAGCCACAATTCTTGGCTCATAGGAGGGACTATGGTGAATAATGGTGGTGAATTTCTGAGTGAAAAATATGAACTTCTCAATTAAATTAAACTTCCATGTTATGTTTTCTTTTCCTTTCAATATCTCTACCTCATCAGAAACCTAAAAATTATCATCACCAAAAGACAGTCCATAGGATTCATATTGTACATTTCCATTTCTAGGCACATACTGTGAGAACTAGAAAGAAAGGAAGTAAAATGACTTGCCAAAGATCACACAATAGAGTAAATAAGAAATGGAATTTGAGTTCAAGTCCTCCCTGTTGTATTGAATCTCAAATTAACCTGATACACTATGACATAGCATGGCTAGGAAGCTGGCCTTGAATTCGGGAAGACCTGGATTCAAATCCTGCCTCTAATAAATGCTAATTAATTGACTCCGGAAAGTTTTTTAGCCTCACACTGCCCCAGGCCTCTCTCTAAAATTTTAAATTACAGAAAAAATAAGTTGAAATCCCCTATATTAATTCCAGATTTTTCAGAAAGATGGCTTATTTAAGAGGCCAAATAGATGGTGACTAGCATTTACTAGAGCTACAATGGATACTGTACTGCCTATCAGGTAGGCTTCTCTTCTTGAATTCAATTCTACCCTCAGGTACCTATTAGATGCATGATCCTGGACAAGTCATTTTATTCTGTTTGCCTCAGTTTCTTATCTCTAAAATGATCTGTGAAGGAAATAACAAATCACTCCAGTATTCTTGTCAAGAAAATCCCAAATGGGGTTACTGAGTCAGAAATGACTAAAAAGTGACTAAACTACAGCTTCATCTGCCAGCTTATCATTAAAATAAAAGAAATCAGAGAGAGACAAGTGAGATATTCAGCATTCTATCTATGTCTTTATTTAATAAAGGTTAACTTTTATTAAAGGCAGCATGCTTCAGTGTAAAAACTTTTGGAAAAGACTTTCCTTCAATTCCACTTCTGAGACCAATCCGCTGTATAACCACAGAGACAACCAGGTGTGCAATGGGTAAGATCACTGATCTCAGAATCAAGTTCGAATTTAGCCTTAGTCTATTACGAGCTCTGCGATAGTGGGCAGGCCACTTAACCTGTTAGCCTCTTTTTTCCCAGTTGAAAAAAAGGGAATAATAATTGCACCTGTCTTCCCAGGGCGGTTGTTGGGATAAAATGAGATAATATACATGAAATGTTTTATAAGCCTTAAGGTATTAACACACATGTCAGTTATTACTATAATTAGTCACAAGTTCCTTGAGTCTCCTTTTGTATATTGTCTCTCCTTTAGACTATAAGCTCCTGGAGAGCACAGGCTATGTTTTCATTCATTATATTCTCAAGCAATTAGCACAGTATGTGGCACATCAGAGGCACTTGATAAATATTTATGGGATTGGATTGATAATAATACCCATGATACCTATAATATCTGCTGCAAAAAGTTGTTGTGAAGAGTGAATGAAATAAAGTGCTTATAAGCCCAATAACACCATACAAATGTCAGTTGTTAATATTGATCTTGCCATCTTGACTTTAGCTTGTGTTCTCATTCTAAGCTAACAACGTTTACATTCCTGCTATATTCTAGGCAATGCATTAGGTGCTCGAGATATAAAGACAAACCAATCCCAATCTTCAAACCGTACCTACCATTCTTTTTTAATTCAACAGTTTAGTTGTCCAGGCTTCTTTGGTCTCTCCTGGCCTTCTCTCACTGTCTTCCTCACTATTCTGATCCACCTCCATTCCTGGAAATGACTTTAGGTTTTTGTAGACAGAGATAGCTTAAGCATCAGATCTCCTGTCATGGACCTGTCTGACAATTGCTACAAAGCATCGCTTTTCCCTTGCCATACCCATGACACTTTATTGCCCAGGGGTGGGGTTTTGATGGAGGTGGGTATTACACAAGAGATATTGCAAATGCAGAAATGAGATTGGACAACAGATTGGCTACATGGGGTCGAGCGGGAGGGAGGAACTAAAGAGTGACTGCGTATTATTGAGGGATTGAAAAAATTGGGACATTTTCCAGAGTAATGGGAAAGTTGGGGGGAAGCTATTGAGTCTGAGATGCAATTAGGACACCTAGTTCAAGATGTCCATAAAGGCAGTTGGTGATGTGGGAGTAATGCTTAAAAAAGAGATTGGGACTAGATGTAGAAATCTAGAAACCATTTGCATAGTGGTGCAAACTGAACCTAGGAGAATAGATGAGATCACCCAGTAAGACAGGATAGACAGAGAAGAACAAAGGGCCCAAATCTGGGGTTCCTCCAGCCACTGTGAGTGGGAGTGACTTGGACTAAGGTCCGGTAAAGGAGACTGAGGAGTAGCGTGGTAGAAGGAGAACCAAGAGAGAACAGTGTCATGAAAATCTAGAGAGAAGAATAGGCAGGAAGACATAATGTCAAAGGCGATAGAAAATTCAGGAGATAAATCTGAAACAAAACTATTCTTGCATATATTTTGAAAATGAAAAGCTTTTTTCCCCCTGAGGCAATTGGAGTTAAGTGACTTGCCCAGGGACACACAGCTAGGAAGTATTAAGTATCTGAGGCCAGATTTGAGCTCAGGTCCTCCTGACTTCAGGACTGGTGCTCTATCCACTGCACCACTCACTGCCCCCAAGCTATTATTTTTTTAAAAAGAGTTTAGACAAGGAAAAAAGGAGAACTATAGAAATATAATTTATAGGGATAATGAATCCATTATATATTCTTATGGTGATAAGGAAGACAAAGGCTTCTATTTCTAGGTAGCTGGGAAAGAACTAGAAATGAAAGAGATATCAGAGATTAGGGAATGAGAGGGGATGTCAGACAGAACAGATTTCTATCTTATGGGTGAGTTAGATGGCAATTTGAATCAAAATCCAGCATCAGTGCTCAGGAAAGAATCGCATTTCCCTGGTTGTAGACCAGAAAGGAAAGCTTCCTTGTTAATTAATACAATCCTCAGCAGTTAAAAAATGAGTTGAAGGAACTTGACTGAGCTACTTTAAACAGAATAAGGGATTGAGACAATTCAGAGACACTTATGGTTCCTTCTTTAATAGTTGCAATCCTATTTCCAAGTTTACAGACTTCAGGGTTGGTAGTTCAGGAGTACAAAAATATTTCTAGGATAATGGACATTACCCAAGTTTCTTTAAATTTTTAAGATGAAATAGTGAAGTAACAATCACAACTGTATGCCACAGCTCTTAGATTGAAAGCTCTACTGTCTGCAAGCTATTTTCATGATTGGAAAGGGTCTGGAAGGCAGTTATTTGGCACAATGGATAGAGTACTAGCCCTGAAGTCAGGCCCTAAGTTTGAATTTGCCTCAGACCCTTAATATTAACTAGTTGTGTTACCCTGAACAAGCTACAAAGGCCTAGCAAAGGCCTAGCAAAGAAAGAAAAGGCCTGATGTTTGAGTTTTTATCTAGAATATTTCAGATATAAATTCTAGACTAGCTTAATTCTGAACTCTAAAAAGGAGCATACTGCACTTGTAAATGCTTTCTGCATGGTGCAGACTACAGTAGCCCTCCTGTAAAGGTAATATTTCTTCTATGGATTCTTCTGTTTGCAAAATGAAAATACATTATAAAACAGAGAATTCAGATCACTTACAATGAGCAGAGAATGCAGAGGATGAAACAAACACTCATCCCTTTTTTTCCTAAATAGGCCGGTAGTAATGGAGGAAGCAGTAGGGAATTATGGGTATAGAAGGCCCAACAGAGTTGCTTTCTAAGCTTGTTCAGTTTTGTTGTCTACTTTGGTTTTATTAGGTAGGAGAACTATTGGAAATGAATGATTAAGTAGGAAATAACCTCTCTCCCCTCAGGAAAATCTTCATTAATCAAAAATAAATAAAATGAAGATTTATGGTCTTGACAAACGTTTTTTAACACTGAATCAAAAGTTTTGTTCTTAAATATTATTATTTGAAGGGAACTGAAAGTTGTGGTAAGAGTTGTAATTCTATTCTAAAACCTTGTTTAAAATGCCTTTCAAGCTGTTCTGTGGGAAGACACCCTCCTCCTCTTCATGTACATGGTGTGCCAGTCAACTGGGCCTGCTTCTGTTCCCTGTGAGATAATTTTTTTTCTCCTCACTCTGGGTCTGAACAGGCTGTCCACCATGGCAAGAAGGATGTACTTACTTCTCCCTTCTCTGTATGTATGTGTGTGTGTGTGTATACACATACATACATAGAGACAGACAGAGACAGAGAGATACAGAGAGAAAATGAGAGACAGATGGACCAAGACAGAGAGACAGAGACAGAACAAAGACAGAGATATAGAGTCATAAAGACATACAAACACACAGAGAGATAGAGAGACAGAGACAGACAGAAACACAGAGATAAAGACAAACACAGAGTGACAAGATAGAGATACAGAGATAGACAGAAACAAAGACAGAGGCAGAGAGACAGGGCAGAGAGAAAGGATGGAGGGAGATTACTGTCCTTGAGCCTTAGAATCAATAATACTTTGGTATATTCACATACACAAATCACGATAAGAAGAGAACTACATATTAGTACATGCATACACACATGTATACTGTATATATGCATTGCCACAAAGTATGTGGAAACTTATATACACATATATAAACATATATATATGTATATATACACACATGTGTTATGTGTGTATGTACATATGTATAGTTTTGACACTAGAACACTGGGAGAATGAGCCACCCAATTGGCATGCTTGAGAGGTGGGATCTGTACCTAGATCATTTCTTTTTTCATGCTCAGACCAAGGCATTGAGAGTTTAAGGGATTTATTCATGCATAACAAAATGTATCTGCAACAGAGAAGAAATTCAGATGTTCTTAATACCAGGAATAGAAACTTTTCTCCTTTCTTCTTCTGTCTTTCCAACATAATATAATACATAATGACTTCATTAGATATTTGGGATGGTATGCCATATCATCTCAGGTAAAAAGTCATTACTAATAAGAAGAGAGAAAGATTTAATGGAACTAATAGTATTTGGGTCATATTTTGAAGGACAGGTAAAATTTTGGGAGAGTTAAGTTCTTTTTTATTAAAGTGTTTTGTTTCAAAACATATGCACAGATTATTTTCAATATTTACCCTTGCAAACCTTGTGTTTCAAAATTTTTCCCTCCCTTAAACAGCAAATAATTCAATATATTTTAAACATTTACGATTCTTGTATACCTATTTAGATAATTTTCATGCTGCACAAGAAAAATAAGATCAAAAAGGGAAAAAATGAGAAAGAATACAAAATGCAATCAAACAACAATAAAAACATGAAAATATTATATTGTGATCCACACTAAATTTCCATAGTTCTCTTTCTGGGTACAGATGGCTCTCTCCAACATAAAACCATTGAAATTGGCTTGAATCAACAGGTAAAAGTTCAGCAGACAAAGAAGGAAGGAGGACATTTCAGACAAAGAGAAAAATTATGAACAAAGATGGAGATGAGTGATAACACAATGGTTTGGAAAGGGACTTGGAAAGAACTGAGGGGGGGGAAACAATTTCATTTTGATAAAGAGCATGGAGTGGAGAAATATGAGATAAGGCTCATGATACCAGACTGCAGAAGATCATGAATGTCAAGAAAAGGAGTTTGGAGTTTTCTTGGAAGCCAATTGGGAACCATTGAATGTTTTTAAACATGGTTAGATTTATGTGTAATAAAGAATATTCTGGTAGAAGTACGAAGAGTGCATTAGAACTAGGAGGTAGAGGGGTAAAACATTTATTAAACACTTTTTATTTGTCAGGCACTGTGCTAAACATTAGAGATACAAATATAAGCAAAAATTCTCAAGGAGCATGTATTAAAGCAGTAGATATAAAGGGAGATATAAAAACGAGGGGAGAACTAAAACTGACATGAGGACAAGACTGCTAGAGAGAAGAGGGAAAACTGATAGGGTGAGAAGGGAGTCAGGAGTGAAGTAAATATGGCCTAAACAACCATGAAAAGGTGATTTTGCCCAGGTACTCATCAACTGAAAGAGAAGGGAAGAAAGCTATGAACAAGAGAGTAGAGAGAAAGCAGGAGAAGAAGAAGCATCTATTGAGAAACTTTGCAATAGTACAAAGGCCAAATATGGATGACATATACTAGAATGGTGGCAGGGGTCATAGGGTAGGAGATGGATAGGAGAGTAGCAGAAGTGTAACTAATTTGATTATTCATTGGATATGAGAGATGAGGAACAGAGAAGAACTGAAGATAGCTCTGAGATTGGAGACGTGGAAGATGGTGCCAGAGATAGAAAGAACAGAGTTGAAGGGGGGGGGAGAGTTTTAGAGGAAGATATGATAAACTTTGGGACATGTGACATTAGAAGTATCAAAGAAACACCTACATAGGACATAGGTGCACAGAAATGGAAGGAACTTCAGAAGCCATCTAATCCAACACCGTAGTCTTAAAGATAAGAAAATTGTGGTACAGAGAAGCTAGTTGACTTGTTCAGGATCACAGAAATAAGCAACAATGGTGAATTTAAATCTAATTCTTCTGAATCTAAATTGGTGTTATTTTGTACTGTATAAATCTGTCTTGTCCTGTAGGCAGCCAGAGATGGAGAACTGAAGTTTTGTAAGAGGTGTTAGGGATACAGATTTCCCAGTTCCCTGTATGAAGATGTTAGATGAAACCTTGAAAATATAAAAATTTGCCAAGGGAGAAAGTACAGAGATAGAACAAAGGAAGACCAACAGTAGATCCTTGAAGAACACCCACATTAAGGGGTTGGGAATCTTTTGATAAATAAGCATTCGGTAAGAAATAAATATGACAGGGACTGTGCTAAGCAATTAGGAAAAGAAAAAATAAAAACAGCTCTTCTACAGAGGAGCATAGATTTTCACTTTGAATTTAAATTTTATTTTATTTTCCAAATGAAAATCCACCTTTTCTCATTCCTACTCCTTCCTCATTCCCAAAGAGAAAGCAAGAAAGTCAAAATCCCTGGTTACTAACATTTGTGGTCAAGCAAAGAATATTCCCCCTATGGCCAATGAAAATATAGTCTCAATCTGCACTCTGAGTCCATCACCTGCCTATCAAGGGGAGAGAAGCTTGTTGTATCATGAGTTCTCTGGAATCATGGATGGTCATTGCATTCATCAGAATTCTTAAAACTTTCCAAGTTGATTATATTAACAATAGTGATGTTAATATGTAAAGTGGCGTCCTGGTTCTGCTCACTTCCTTTTGCATCAGTTCATACAAATCTCTCCAGATTTCTCTGAACCCATCTTCTTTTTCATTTCTTATACAACAATAATATACCGTAATATTTAGTTAGGTGTGATTAGTAGGAACAATGTGTTAGGATTACAAGGTGAGGACTCAGGTTGCCTGGACAGTGACAAGGTGAGAACTCAGGTTGCCTGGACAGTTCTCTGGCTCAGACCTTTGGTTCGGGCCTTTAAAGGGAGTTTACACGGTAGGAATTCTAAGAGGAGCAAGTTCATTGGTGGAAGTATTTCCCCATGCCCCATTGAGTTCTCACATGGCTGGCTATTCTCTGGGAGGATAAAAGAAGAGCAGCATTGGCTCTGAGAGAATCTACTCTGCTATAGAGTTGTGACACCAGGCAGGCTGAAAGAAGACCAGTCTGATTTGGGGAAGGACAAGAGCTGGAGGAGATTCAGAGCTCCCAAGAAACCTGCACACAGAGGAAAAGATTTTACAGATCTCCTCCCAGAGAAGGATTATAATTGAGCAGACGACTGGACCCTCACAATTCAAGAACTTTACAACAATGAATCCCATGAAGTGGTCACATTATTTGAATTTTCATTGCACATTTCAACTGAGTTACAACCAAAGATCATACTTTTCATATATTACAATTTTAAATAGTGAGAATTCGACTAATGGGACAATTTCATAGGATTTATTATTTGTACGAATTAGGATCTAGTTGTACTATAACTTGTTCAGTCATTTCTTATTCGATGGACATTCCTTCAGTTTCCAATTCCTTTTTAATTCTTCAAAAATAGTTTCTCTTGGGATATAGATCTAGTAATGGTATCACTGGGTCAAAAGTTGGTGTAGTTTAATAGCTTTAGGGACATAGTAAGGAGTTTATATTCTAATTGAGAAGACAACATATCTGAAAGATATAAAAAATTATATAGGATAACTTTTAAAAAAGTAAACACTAATATCTAGGGAGATTGGAAAAAATTCCTCATATACTAAGTAGCATGTGAGTTGAATTGTGATGGAAGCCAAGGATTCTGAGCAGCAAAAGCAAGAAAGGTGAGATAAGGACCCACTGAAAAGGTCAGAGTAGGAGAAATTAGAGAGAGAGGGGATAGATAATGTAACATTTCTGAAGCTAGTTGAGGAGAAAACATCCACTAGGAAGAAGTGACTGGCAGTGTCTCAAGGGCTACAGAGATGTCAACTGCAATGAAAAATTTTAAAAGACACTATAAATGAGGCAATCAGATCATTAATAATTCCCCATGGAATCTTTTAGCAAAACGATGGGAGTGGAAATTGATTGAAAGGAGTTGAGGAGAAAAGAGTTGGTGAGAAAGTAGAGATCAAATATATAATAAACATTTTAAAGATATTTAGCTAATAAAAATAAATAACATACTAGTTATGAAAACTGAAGTTCATAATATTAATTCACCATCATCAGGTTCATCCTTGAAGTTATTTTTAAGGAGTGGTAAGGGAAAAATGTCAATTTACGTGTGCTCTTTTGCTTAGTCTTATGAACATCTGTTCACTGGAACTATGGAACAAAATAAAAGTAAGTGGGGAACCCACTCATTAAGGGTAGGGCCTTGCTTATTTTACCCCTATGCACTAATGGACTAATTATGAGAAATAAAAACCAGCAGGCACAGACTATAAATACTAAGGAAACTGAAAATCTCCATTTAAAACTAATATGAACATTTTACTCAAAAGTTTTGTGAGATGGTAAACACAGTGTTATTTAGTGCCCTTCCCTGATTGTTTATGTTTAAGACATTTTAGAAGCAGAAAAAATCCCATGAAGGACAAAAGAATAGGAGAAAAATCTCTTCAAAGTTATTTCAGCTCAGTGGCTGAATTCACTAGTAAGAAGGTCATGTGGGGGTGGAAGTCAATTGAGCAACTGCATCAGTGGGTAGGAAGGTGTCTCTGATGCCAAATTAAAGAAGGAAATTTGCATGTTAAATGTGAACAGTCAGGACTCTTCCTCCCCTCCCCCCCAGGGAATTTGGGCTCTTTGGGTGTCAGCCATTGATTCAATGAAGAGAGTAAGTTCTATTGTGAGCACAATAAATGGTTAGTCTTCAGTTGTGTAGGAGGGAAATAACATGCCAAACATCGCACAACTCAACAGTGTAACTAGTTTCGGGCTATGTCTATTAGATTTTGTCTCCTGGTGCCTTTTTAGGTTATTTTTCTCCTTTTATATGTGGTGGCAATGTCTTTATGACTGTACATTAGCAGTTAATAACAACAGAAGATCAGAAAGGAGATGACAATTGACAACATTGTGTGTTCAACCACTATTTATACTTGCATTAATTATTCAATTTTTGAGTGTTTCATATTTTTGATCTCAGTTTCCAAAAATACTCTCTGAATCTATTCTATGAGCCTCCAAGGCAGAAATACTGTCATTTTCATCCTCCCTAGACCCACCACAGACCCAAGGAAAATGCCAGTCCCACACAAGTGCCATAATAACTTCTTGGTCCTGCTGAGCCTGTAAGGAACAAAGCTGGATGATATATAGACAATGAGGAATGGAATGGTGATGGCACGGTCAAAACTTGGAGATCATAATATCCCTCATGGGATTTGTTAAAAGTAAAAAAGAGGGCCAAAAAGGTCCATTCTAAAATCTTGGGGGAAATATTTTTCATCTTTTTTTTTCCTTTCTTAAGTACCGTCCTCCATTTACCATTCTGAAAGTTTCAACATCACCAACCAAAGAGAGAAGCCTTGTATAGAGAGCAAACAAATTCAAATGTTCAGACATCAATAATCCTACTGACTTCTGTCAAAACAGGGATGCGACACTATTCAGAATTAAAGCTGAGCTCATTACCCAGTGGCCATATCTGAGATTTCTGTGCCCAAGGTAAATGATATCCTCAGGCTAAAAGAATTGATGAGTGTGTTTTCTGAGTCATCATCAAAGTACTCTTTGAAAGGCCCTTGAAAATGGAAAATTATGGCTAGATTGGAGTTGGGCAAGCATCCTAATTCTTTAAAAGTGAAAGAAGGTGAATCAAAAAATTTTCCTTTTTATTTCTTTTTTTTTTTTTTTTTTTTTTTTTTTTTTTTTTTTTTTTTTTTTTTTTTTTTTTTTTTTTTTTTTTTTTTTTTTTTTTAATTTTTTTTTATTATATATATATATATATATATATTTTATAATATTATCCCTTGTATTCATTTTTCCAAATTACCCCCCCTCCCTTATTCCCTCCCCCCGACGACAGGCAATACCATACATTTTACATGTGTTACAATATAGTCTAAGTAAAATACATGTGTGTGAATATCATTTTCTTGTTGCACAATAAACATTAGAATCCGAAGGTATATGCAACCTGGGCAGACAGATATTAGTGCTAACAATTTACATTCCCCTCCCAGTGTTTCTTCTCTGGGTGTATCTACCTCTGTCCATCATTGATCAACTGGAAGTGAGTTGGATCTTCTTTATGTTGAAGATTTCCACTTCCATCAGAATACATCCTCATACAGTATCGTTGTTGAAGTATACAGTGATCTTCTGGTTCTGCTCATTTCACTCAGCATAAGTTGATTTAAGTCTCTCCAACCCTCTCTGTATTCCTCCTGCTGGTCATTTCTTACTGAGCAATAATATTCCATAACTTTCATATACCACAATTTACCCAACCATTCTCCAACTGATGGACATCCATTCATCTTCCAGTTTCTAGCTACAACAAAAAGAGCTGTCACAAACATTTTGGCACATATATGTCTCTTTCCGCTCTTTAGTATTTCTTTGGGATATAATCCCAGTAGTAGCGCTGCTGGGTCAAAGGGTATGCACAGTTTGATAACTTTTTGGGCATAATTCCAGATTGCTCTCCAGAATGGCTGGATTCTTTCACAACTCCACCAGCAATGCATTAGTGTCCCAATTTCCCCACATCCCCTCCAACATTTGTCATTATTTGTTCCTGTCATCTTAGCCAATCTGACAGGTGTGTAGTGGTATCTCAGAGTGGTCTTAATTTGCATTTCTCTGATCAGTAGTGATTTGGAACACTCTTTCATGTGAGTGGATATAGTTTCAATTTCTTCCTCTGAGAATTGTCTGTTCATATCCTTTGACCATTTATCAATTGGAGAATGGTTTGGTTTCTTATAAATTATGGTCAGTTCTCTATATATTTTGGAAATGAGACCTTTGTCAGAACCTTTGTTTTTAAAAATATTTTCCCAATTTGTTACTTCCCTTCTAATCTTGTTTGCATTAGTATTATTTGTACAGAAACTTTTTAGTTTGATGTAATCAAAATCTTCTATTTTGTGATCAATAATGATCTCTAGTTCTCCTCTGGTCATAAATTCCTTCCTCCTCCACAAGTCTGAGAGGTAGATTATCCTCTGTTCCTCTAATCTATTTATTATCTCCCTCTTTATGCCTAAATCATGGACCCATTTTGATCTTATCTTGGTATATGGTGTTAAGTGTGGATCCATATCTAATTTCTGCCATACTAATTTCCAGTTTTCCCAACAGTTTTTTCCGAATAATGAATTTTTATCCCTAATGTTGGAATCTTTGGGTTTGTCAAAGATTAGATTGCTATAGATGTACCCTTTTTTGTCCTTTGTATCTAATCTGTTCCACTGATCTACCGGTCTATTTCGTAGCCAATACCAAATGGTTTTGGTGACTGCTGCTATATAATATAGCTTTAGATCAGGTACACTTAGACCACCTTCCTCTGAGTTTTTTTTCATTAGTTCCCTTGCAATTCTTGACCTTTTATTCTTCCATATGAATTTTGTTGTTATTTTTTCTAGGTCATTAAAATAGTTTCTTGGGAGTCTGATTGGTATAGCACTAAATAAATAGATTAGTTTGGGGAGTATTGTCATCTTTATTATATTCGCTCGGCCTATCCAAGAGCACTGAATGTCTTTCCAATTATTTAAATCTGATTTTATTTTTGTGGCAAGTGTTTTGTAATTTTTCTCATATAATTCCTGACTTTTCTTTGGTAGATGGATTCCCAAATATTTTATACTATCAACATTTGTTTGGAATGGAATTTCTCTTTGTATCTCTTGCTGTTGCATTTTGTTAGTGATATATAAAAATGCCGAGGATTTATGTGGATTTATTTTGTATCCTGCCACTTTGCTGAAATTTTGAATTATTTCTAGTAGCTTTTTAGCAGAGTCTTTGGGGTTCTCTAAGTATACCATCATGTCATCTGCAAAAAGTGATAGTTTAATTTCCTCATTTCCTACTCTAATTCCTTGAATCTCTTTCTCGGCTCTTATTGCCGAGGCTAGCGTTTCTAGTACTATATTGAATAGTAATGGTGATAGTGGGCAACCTTGTTTCACTCCTGATCTTACTGGGAAAGGTTGCAGTTTATTTCTATTGCATATTATGCTTACTGACGGTCTTAAATATATACTCCTGATTATTCTAAGGAATAATCCGTTTATTCCTATACTCTCAAGAGTTTTTAGTAGGAATGGATGTTGGATTTTGTCAAATGCTTTTTCTGCATCTATTGAGATGATCATATGGTTCTTATTAATTTGATTATTAATATGGTCAATTATATTAATAGTTTTCCTAATATTAAACCAGCCCTGCATTCCTGGAATAAATCCTACTTGATCATAGTGTATTATCTTGGAGATGATTTTCTGAAGTCTTTTTGCTAATATCTTATTTAAGATTTTAGCATCAATATTCATTAAGGAGATTGGTCTATAATTTTCTTTCTCAGTTTTCGATCTACCAGGTTTAGGTATCAGTACCATGTCTGTGTCATAAAAGGAATTTGGTAGGACTCCTTCATCCCCTATTTTTTCAAATAATTTATATAACATTGGGGCTAATTGTTCTTTAAATGTTTGGTAGAATTCACATGTGAATCCATCTGGCCCTGGGGATTTTTTCCTGGGGAGTTGATTAATAGCTTGTACTATTTCTTTTTCTGAAATGGGACTATTTAAGCAATTTATCTCCTCCTCTGTTAATCTAGGGAGCCTATATTTTTGGAGGAAGTCATCCATTTCACTTAAGTTATCAAATTTATTGGCATAAAGTTGGGCAAAGTAACTCCTTATTATTTCTCTAATTTCCTCTTCATTGGTGGAAAGATCCCCCTTTTCATTTGTAAGACTATCGATTTGATTTTCCTCTTTCTTTTTTTTGATCAAATTTACCAAAGGTTTATCTATTTTATTGGCTTTTTCATAAAACCAACTCTTGGTTTTATTTATTAATTCAATAGTTTTTTTACTTTCAATTTTATTGATTTCTCCTTTTAATTTTTGTATTTCGAGTTTAATTTTTGGTTGGGGGTTTATAATTTGGTCTTTTTCTAGCCTTTTAAGTTGTAAGCCCAATTCGTTAATCTTCTCTTTCTCAATTTTCTTCAAATAAGCCTCTAAAGATATAAAATTTCCCCTTATTACCGCTTTAGCTGCATCCCAAAGATTTTGATATGATGTCTCATCATTATCATTATCTTGGGTGAAATTGTTAATTGTTTCTATAATTTGCTCTTTCACCCAGTCATTCTTTAAGATGAGATTATTCAGTTTCCAATTACTTTTTGGTCTATTTACCCCTAACTTTTTACTGAATGTAGCTTTTATTGCATTGTGATCTGAGAAGAAGGCATTTATTATTTCTGCCTTCCTACATTTAATTTTGAGATCTTTATGTCCTAGTATATGGTCAATTTTTGTATAGGATCCATGAACTGCTGAGAAGAAAGTATATTCCTTCCTATTGCCATTCAGTTTTCTCCAAAGGTCTATCATACCTAGTTTTTCTAATGTTCTATTTACTTTTTTAATTTCTTTCTTGTTTGTTTTGTGGTTTGATTTGTCTAAATCTGAGAGTGCAAGGTTGAGATCTCCCACTATTATAGTTTTACTGTCTATTTCTTCTTGCAGTTCTCTTAACTTTTCCTTTAGAAAGTTAGATGCTATACCACTTGGTGCATATATGTTTAGTATTGATATGGCTTCATTATTTATGCTACCTTTCAGCAGGATATAGTTTCCTTCCTTATCTTTTTTAACGAGATCTACTTCTGCTTTTGCTTGATCTGAGATAAGGATAGCTACCCCTGCTTTTTTGGCTTTACCTGAAGCATAATAGGCTCTGTTCCAACCTTTTACCTTTACTCTGTATGTATCTCCCTGCTTTAAGTGTGTTTCCTGTAGGCAACATATTGTAGGGTTCTGCTTTTTGATCCAATCTACTATCCGTCTCCGTTTGATGGGATCGTTCATCCCATTTACATTTACAGTTAAAATTACTAATTCTGTATTTCCTGCCATCGTATTATCCCCAGATTATGCTTTTTTCCCTTGACCCCCCTGATCCCCCTCCCCGATATTTAATTTACAGACCCCCCTTGTGACGCGCAACCCTCCCTCTTTTTTTTTTTTTTAGGATCCCTCCCCCCTCCCTCCAAGTCCCTTCACTTATTCCCCTTTTCCTTTTCCCTTTTCCTCTCCCCCCTTTTAATGAGGTGAGAGAAAATTCTCTGAAAAACAAATATGTTAATTATTTACTCTTTGAGCCTCTTCTGATGAGAGTAAGATTCACACAATGATTCTCCCCCTCACTAAGTTCCCTCAGATATGGTGTATTTTCTATGTCTCTTCCTGGGATGTAGTTTCCCTCTTTTTATCACTCCTTCCCCTTTTTCTGAACCGACCTCCTTCCCTTTACTACACCCCCCTTTTTTTCTTTTATATCAGTAAAATCAAATTATCCTTGAGTATTTTTTATATACCCACAACAGAGTTACAGTTCTCAAGGGTTCTGTGTACCTTTTTCTGTTTCTCTTCAGTCTTGTGGATGTAGATCAAATTTTTTGTTTAAGTCTGGTTTTTTTCTTAGAAACATATAGAATTCCTCTGTTTCATTGAATGACCATCTTCTTCCGTGGAAAAAGATGCTAAACTTAGCTGGGTAGTTCATTCTTGGTTGCAGTCCTTGATCTTTTGCCTTACGGAATATCAGGTTCCAGGCCCTTCTATCTTTTAATGTGGAGGCAGCCAGATCTTGGGTGACCCTTATTGTGGCACCTTGGTATTTAAATTGTTTTTTTCTAGCTGCTTGCAGGATTTTCTCCTTTGTGTGGTAATTCTGCAGCTTAGCCACAATATTCCGTGGTGTTCTTTTTTTAGGGTCTATTTCAGAAGGAGTTCGATGAATTCTTTCCACATCTACTTTCCCTTCTGTTTCTATTATCTCTGGACAGTTCTCTTTGATAATTTCCTGTAAAATAGAATCTAGGCTCTTTTTTTGGTCATAGTTTTCTGGAAGTCCAATAATCCGCAGATTATCTCTCCTAGATCTATTTTCCAGGTCTATAGATTTTCCCAGTAAGTATTTGACGTTGTTCTCCAGCTTCTCATTTTTTTTGTTTTGTTTGACTGATTCTTGGGTTCTCTGTGAATCATTCATTTCTATTTGTTCCATCCTGACTTTTAAGGAGTTATTTTCTTCTTTCACAGTTTTTAGTTCTTTTTGTAAATGCCCAATTTCGTTTTTAAATGAATTATTTTGCTCTATTGAATTTTTTTCCATTTCCCTAATTTTTTTTTTTTGAGAATTATTTTCTTTTTCCAATTCAGAAATTCTATTTTCTTGAGACTTTTTTATCTTTTCCAATTCAGAAATCCTACTTTCCTGTGTTTTTTTAACCTTTTCTAATTCACTAATTTTGTTTCCCTGCATCTCCTGTGAATTCTTTATTTTTTCCAACTCCAATTTCAGGACGTTGTTATTTTCTATCATAACTTCCCTTTCCTTGCCCCATTTTTCTTCAATCTCCCTCAATTTCTTAAGAGCTTCTTCTAGGAGAGAGTTATGTGATGGGGGGCAGGAATCGTTCCCCTTTAGGTTGTTATCTTCTGAATCTTTGCTGTTAACTTCCTCGGGGTTGGATACCCGCTCTTTCTCTGTATAGAAGGAATCTATAGTTTTTCTAGCTTTTTTGCTCATACTTAAAAAATGTTTTGGGGTCTGTCCCTGGGGTAGGAAATTATTTACTTCTTTACCAGCTTCCTCCCAGACCGGATGGATGCAGCGGCCCCTGCGCCCGCGCTAAGAGAGAGCTCTGGGAGAGAGTTCCCCACCCCCTCCCTGGAAGTGCCTCAGAGGTGATTAGCACTGCTGTGCTTTGAGGGCGTAGAATAGTGAAGACAGCAAGAAGCTCAGCCTATGTGTCCGGGTGGGGAGTGGACGTCTGCAGCAGGTGACGTGAGAAGCCCCTGCGCTCAAACTGGAAGTGTCTGCCAGAAACCGCGGTCCCTAGTTCAAAGGTTCCGCTTCTCTGGGACTTCCTGGAGCTGAGTTCCACTCCCTCCAGCTAAGCTAGGCCGAGTGTGTTGCCTTGGGCCGTATCCACCCACTTGTCAGTCTCTTAACTATTCTCAGGAGGTAGCTGAGGCCACACCCCCTGGTGCCGAGTCTGCCCCAGGGTGGGGGGGGGGGAAATCTAATCTGAGTTTTAAAATATTTTGGCTTTCTCTTCTGAACTGCTAAATAATTAGCAGAGAAGAGCTAACAGCCTGTGCCAGATTCCTTTACCTCAGTGGCTTCTCTGATCCCAGAGCCCCTCCCAGCGCAATGGGCGCAGTGTGCCCCTACCCCACCGTCTGTGCTGGTCTTTCTTATTCCTCCCCTGAGAACTGACCTTTCCTGTTGAAACTCCAGATTCTCTTCAGCTGGTAAGTCGTGCTTCCAGTCCTTGTGGTATCTATCAGTCCTGAGCTAATTTTGAGACTTAATTTATCTAATTGGTTGTGAGGGAGTGAGGACGTTCACTGAGTAGTGTGTTTCTTCTCCGCCATCTTGGCTCCGCCCCCCTCCTTTTTATTTCAAGGGAAATTCTACTGTGTTATAGTCAATGGATGGTTGGTGAATATTTACAAAAGAAAGCACTGAATGCTATAGACATAGTAAAACTAGAGTTCAGTATTTCATAAAAATGATAACATCATCTCCTTTTTTATACAATGAGTGGTATAAGTGGCAGTACAGGCTGGATAATGGTAGTTAAGTGTATCTGGAATGTCATTTTGGAGGTAGTCAGTAGTTGAGTAGACTATTGAGCTGTCCTTGGTCCTATTGTTGAATATTTTATGTGTCAGATTTGCAGGTGACATAAAATTACAAAGAGAATAAACACATCCTAAGATCAGAGTCAGGATCAAAAAAGCTCTTGATAGAATAGCATAATGTTTCATTGGGTTTTAAAACTTAAAGTACAAAAGCAGACTTAGCCAGCAGTTTAGGGGTTTTAGTATACTTTTTACTTAACATGAGCTAATAGTATGATATAGTAAAGAAAGCTAATACAGTGGCATTGAGAGGCAAAGAATCCATTAATAAGGAGGTGAGAGTGTTATGCACTTTCTTGCAAAGACCTCATTTGTCTTCTTTTGGAGTGCTGAATCCAATTCATTGAATAGTGTTTTAGGAAGGATATTGAGAAACCAGAAACTGGCTAGAAGTAGTAAACCAGGATGATTGAGAGCCTCTGGTTTACACATTATATTTTGAAAAGGGAATTTTTTTTAGGTATGGATTGTACTAGATGACTTAAAAGAAGGTTTTCTGTGATTTTATGACAGTAATACAAAATTTTATAAAGATTTAAAAGTTGGTTTCACAAATACAAGCTAGAAAAAGTAGACCTAGCTAATAGTCTTTGAGAAAAAAGATCTGGTGGTTTTAGCAGTCTACAACCTAGCTCAATCCAATGTTATTTAGCAGCAGCTTTCCCTCTGCCCCACTAAAATAATTCTGATATCTTCCTAGACTCCATGGAGAGATATATACTTCCTAGAATGAAGGAGATGATAACACTACTTTAATTTAGCCTAATCATTACATATCTTAAATCTCATTTTAAATTCTGCAAGTCACAGCTTAGTAAAGCTACTGATAAGTTGGAGACAATTATGCCATATGAGAACTGTTTGAAGAAAGTGGGAATATATAATATGAACATACAGGATAGGTGAAATATATCTGTCTATTCTAAAAATTGTCACATGAAAGAGATGCTAAAATTGTCCTACTTGAGTTCAGGGGGTCAAACTTGGAATGAGAGATCAAAATCTTAGAGAACCAAATTTAGGTTTAATGGAAGAATGCTTTTCTTAAGAACTAGAGCAATCTAGAATTAGAATTCTTTGCTTTAGAAAGTCATGGGTCCTCCTTCCTGGAACAGAAGGGGGACAGAGGTCTTATAGTCACTTGTTGGGTGGTTCGGTAGCCTGTGGAGTAAATTCTTGTTCAAACATTAAGCAAGATGATTTGGAAGGTATCTTTCACTTTTGAGCATCTGTAATATTCAGTAAATTAACACCAATAAATGTAGGAGTGTTGATTGATCAATGGATTCATTTCAACCTAGGAAGTAATGTCTATTAGAGTGGCCTAGGACTTCATATTTGATCCTCTTCTCTGATATTTTTAAATCATGATAAAGGCATAGATTCCATAATTCTTAAATTTGCAGAAGAGAAAATTGGTAGGCGTAGCAAGTAAGTTAGATGACAGAATCCGAGTTGGAAAAATGATCTTGAATATAAAAAAATTTAACCAATCTAACTGTAAAAGTCTTATATGTGAGATTTTAAAACTCAACTGAACAATCACAAAGAGGAAGGGAAAATGTCTAGACAGCAGTTTAAATGAAAAAGTCCTATGGAGTTTATTAGAGTACAAGTTCAGTGTGACTCAACAGTCTGTTGTGGAAGTCAAAAAAGCAAATTTGACCTTAACAGGAGAATTGTGTCTAGAAGAGGGAAAATGATTTACCATTGTACTCTGTCACAGTCAGTCTACATCCAAATTACTATATCTAACTTGAGCATCACATTTTAGCAAAGGCATGAACAAACTGAAATGGACGGACAGTGAAATCCAAGAATAAAAACCGTGGCATGTTTACATTCATTGAAGGAACTGGGACTATTTAGCTTGAAGACTCATCTGTTAAGTCATAGGATTTGCCCTCCCAAAGCTGATTTTTCACTGATGAAATCCAGATCTTTTCTATACTTGCGTTGAGATAACTGGTATCGTGAAAAGCATTGGAAACCTGAGTTCTAATCTTTGTTCTACTATTAGCTACCTTGCCAAAAGACCTTGAGAAGTCACTTAGTTTTTCTAGATCTCCATGTTGTTTATAAAATGATTACATTGTAATAGGTGATCTTGGAAGTCCCTCCCATGTTTAACATCGTATGATTTGCTTATCCCTCATATTTGCTATTTTGTAATGATACAAAAACCTCTGTCACTTTTTAAATCCTGTAAAGCTCCCAATAATTTCTACAGTAATCATCTTTATTATTCTGTTGATTTTATTTTTAAAATTAATCAAAAAGAACTGACAGAGAATTTACCATATTGTTGGCAAAGGGAAGCATTACATAGATAGAATATTTGGGGTAGAAAGACATATATCCAGTCTGTGACCTTTGGTAGATCACTTAAATTCTCAGTGTCCTATATATCTTTTTAAGAACATAAGTTGCAAAAAGTTGTGGATCTGCATTGGTAAAGAAAATTACTCGTTGGAGCTCCTTACATCAATGAAAACAGAAGTCTGGTTAAAAAAAGTACATTCAGGACATTCCTTTCTTCCTTCCTTCCTGTGCCAGGGCTGAGGACAAAAATAAAACAGCCCCTATCCTCAAGGAGCATATCCTAATAATGTCCAAGGACTTGGATAGAAAACTGGAAGTCATTAAGCAGAGAGAAATTCATCTAGTGACTGAAAAGTTCTGAATTTGCTTTTCTATTTGTGACATCAAGGACACTTGGAAATTACATTCCTCTACTAGCACTTCCAGACCACAAACTATATTATAAAGCAGTACTCATCAAAACAGTTTGTACTGGATCCAGAATAACAAAGTAGGACAGATAAATAGAACAGAGAAGACAAGGAAGAATTAGAAATAATCAAACTTTTTAATTCAATGTTTGCTATATTTTAAAAATATATATTACATTTGAAAGAACTTCCTGTTTTATAAGAATTCCTAGGAAAAACTTCAAACTAATCTGGCAGAAATTAGGCTAAGGCAAACACCTTATACCATATACTACAATACTTTTTTTTTTAAAGGACACATGATCGGGATATTAAAAATTAGCATTAAAAGCAATAGAAAAGGAACAGATTACAGGTTTTTCATAGCTGTCACTAGGAAGTGAAATCTTAAAAAAATTCATTATAATTAGATAATGCCAATGACATTAAACTGAAAAATGTTTTCATGTACAAAATCAATGCAACCATGATAAGAAGGGGAATGGTCAACTGGAGGAAAAAACTTCAAATCAAAGATCTCTGAAAAAGGTTAATATTGGTATTACATAAGAAACTAACAGATATAAATGTGATCAAAAGCTATTTCTCAAATATCTAAGTAAAAAATATGAACAAAGAATTCCCCAAAGAAGAATTGCAAATTTAACAACCATATAAAAGAAAGCTCCAAATATTTCATAG